>NC_134508.1:9183330-9228330 GCF_027942865.1 Odontesthes bonariensis | reverse complement strand
AAGCTAATATGACTAAAAAAAAGTTGCCTACTGCCGCTTTAACGTGTTAATTATTTAACGCTGATAAATATTTTATCGCGCATTAACGCATTTTTATTATTGTGAAAGTCTGTTGCTCACAGGCTTTTATTTTGTAAAAGTCTGTTGCTGTCTGCTGTGGAACCGGAAAAGAAAGTAATCGGCGGATCCACCAAACATGGAGAAGGGTACGGAACTTTTACTCGGCCATTTTCATTTTAAAGTTCCAGACGGCGGAGTCGACAGAACCAAAGTCATCTGTAAACTCTGCCAATATGCCGCCCATTGATTGGATGCGAGACTCCGGTTCTTTTCACAGATGTTTATTAACGCCACATCAACACCGTAGAACTAAATGTTCAAGTAAACAAAGTAAAAGACAACATTAGTTTGTTGTAATCATTAATGAAATAGCATTCTTACCATTGTCTCTGGTACCAATAAATAATCAAAGTAATACTGGCCACTTTAGCCTTTAGCTTCTCAACCAACGGCAGAGTCATTCCCCAGAGGTAATCTTCAGGGTCAAAACTAGGATTCTTTAACTTCCACTTCTCCTCTGCATCACATTCACACAGTTACAGCAAACACCATGAAGCATGGAGTAATAAAATAAAGATAAACTAGCAGGTAACATCACCGTTACAGGTGCTCCTCAGTCTCTGTGTGAAGCTCACGGAGCTAACTGGCGCTACTTCCTGTTTTACTTGTTGCAACATAAAAGCACGTATTTCAAAATAAATTTTAAAAAAAACTCCTTCATTTACAGCCAAGTTGAATTGTCTTCTCACAGTAGTAGTTCCAGTCTAAAATATCACTTAAAGGCAAAACACACAACTGATAGCAGCAAGTCATTCAAGGAAACAGACAGTGGAGCGAGGCTTCTACATAAAAACTACAGAAAGATGCTGATGTTAAAAGTGTGTTTGCACAACAAATGTTATGGCACTTTCATTCATATGGCAGCACATTTAAAATAAAACTTAATGCTAAAAGCTATACGCTACTTTATAATTAATTTTTGGATTTTGCGTACAAATGCGATTAATCGTGATTAATCAGGGAACTCGTGATTGATTAGATTAAAAAATGTAATCGTTGTCCAGCCCTAATATAAACTAAACTGCATCTTTTTCCTTTCATGGTGCTGGAATGCTGAATGAACTTTGCTGACTGAGATCATAGATTATTAGAGAAAGTAACCGATCATGAATATGAAACTCCAGCCATAAACCACGGAGTGTTGACAGTATAGGAGGAAGGTTTATGGCAACCACGGTGCTACGATTTAAAGTAGATGAATGCCAGCTGAAGCATTATTAGACAGGACATGGACATGACAACCGTAGTAACTGGTTGCTGAGTGATGTCACCCACAAATTGAGCCATTGCAAATTTTTCCACACGGTCCACAATGGAAAATCAGCAATTTGGCAGCCATCTTTTTTTTTTTTTTCGATTGTTCGAGGTGCGCACCAACAGTCGGCCGTGAAACCATAACAAAGGCATGAAAACCAGATGTGGTCTTGACACCAAGAAAGAACAGTAGCTGCAGATGGTGCAGGTGGACGGCAGGGGTGAGTCGAAAGGCTTCTGACGATCGGGGACTTCATCCATCTCACTTACTTAGAGGGGAGGGACTGTATGACATGAAGATAAATTCAGGAACTTCTCTGAAGGCTTTTAATGCGAATCATGTGTTGCGCTGCGAGTTTCACCACATCAAAAAGTATTTATCTTAGATGTAAAGTCAGATATGGAACAGATGAGCGCCGTTTCAAGGTCTCAAAACGAACACGTCACAAAGAAACGTAGAATCGGCAGCTTCCATTAGGCTGATGCTTTAACGTGATAAAAAGTCATTACAACCGGATAATATCACCTTCATGAGAAGTATTCAAGTGAAAGACAAAGTGAAGTCACGTAACTAGATCAAATTATTTCGGATGTAAGATAAGCTAAAGCACCGACCACACGAAATTCTGCAGGGATGTGGCGTCAGACCAAAGGAGATGGACAGAGGAGGTTAGCAAAACAGGCCTGTTGTTAATTAAACGTCTCCTCTGCAGAGCAGACTTACTGTACATTTATTTATGGCTTGGGTGAAATGGGCTGTATTTTCAAACGTATGTTAAAAATGGGGACCAGTTAGTTATAGTTATTTAATATTGGTTAACTCTAGATGCAGCCTACAGTTTCCTCTTTTTGAAACTTCCATTAGAATAAAAAGAATATGGAGTTTACTTGGGGACATAAGGACACCCTGTAACTCATCATCCTTTATACAACGTTCTAACTTTTGGTTGAATTTGTGCCTTTTGTCTCTACGTCTGGTTATATTTTCAAATTCGCCGTGGTTTAGGACAGCGGTCCCCAACCGTTTTTGGCGCCACGGACCGTTTTTTAAGGTGAGCCGGACAAATACAACAAAGTAAAATGATATGACAAACACAAAAACTGTGGTATTTTGTAAATATGAGTTAAAATGTTAAAACAATATGTTGCACTAAGAGTAACTTTATATCACTAAAATGCACAAAGTGCAGTTGTATTTGAGTTAAAAAGGCTTAAGAAAATAAATTGTGTTTAATTCTAAGAACTGTAATGGCCTTGATTAGTACTCGGTATCGGTAAGTACTAAAAGGTAAGTACTTGTACTTGGTTTAAAAAAACGTGGTATTGGTGCGTCCCTACTCTGTGTTTCCAGACATGTATTTGAAGCAAATTAACGTGTTGATAGGGCTCATTAAAGGCTAGGGATGCAGGTATCGGGCCGATACTATTCTAATATACTCGTACTCGTTAAAGTTAACCGATACCATGAACCGATACAAATTTATTGCAAGAAGACCGCGATCAGAGGGTGGCTTGTCATTTTTGTTGTATTTTTTTAGATTGGCGGCTCGGGCAGATGTCGAGTTAATCAGGAACAGTGTGGTTAGGCTAGTGAGACCGAAACCTGTCTTCCAATTCATTGCATTTTTTTTTTTGTGGTAGAATTATCGGCATCAGTACTTGGTATCGGCAAGTACTCAGATCCAAGTATCGGTATCGTATCGGTTTGAAAAAAAGTGGTATCGTGCATCCCTACTCTGTGTTTCTAGACATGTATTTGGAGCAAATTAACATGTGTTGTAATTGCTGTTGCTTGTTGGTAGGGCTCAGTAAGAGCTAGGGATGCACCAATACCAATGCTGGTATCGGCTATTGGGTCGATACTATTCTAATATACTTGTTAAAGTTAACCGATACCAATTTATTGCATGAAGACCGCGATCAGAGGGTGGCTTGTCGTTTTTGTTGTATTTTTTTAGCTTGGCGACTAGAGGAGATGTCGAGCTAATCAGGAACAGTGTGGTTAGGCTGGTGAGACCGAAACCTGTCTTTCAATTCATTGCATTTTTTTTTGTGGTAGAAGTATCGGCAAGTACTCAGATCCAAGTATCAGTATCGTATCGGTTTGAAAAAAAGTGTTATCCCTAGTAAAGGCCATACATTACTAATGTTTATGTAACTCCAAATATTACAAGTTTTACTCACCAAGGCAATCTGTCTGGTGGGCAAAGGTTCCCTCGGGGCAGCGGCTCAGACACTTGCCTTTGTACAGCTTGAAGCCAGGTTTACACTTAGTGCAGAAGTCCCGACTGAAACAATGTTCACAGTCCGAAGAGCGGCATTCTGAGAGGAGGGAGACCATCAAACATCCATCACAAACAATGCAGGACACTGCTTTTCTTTTTTTTTTTAATGTAACTGTCCCTGTGAGTCTAGTAGGAAGCTACAGTTTCTGTTTCTCTGTGATGACGTATGGCTGAGTTATGAGGCCTCAAAAATAGGACAGTTTTTGGCATTTTTGGCTCGTTAAGTGCCCAAAATTCATGAGACAGGTCTGCTGAAGACAGTTATGTCATTTTTAATCAAGGTTATGTTTAAAATACAGCTTTTATGGCATTTTCAAAATGTATTTTGGGGCTCATTAAGTGCTTTTCAATCGATTTTCAAAGGCCCAAAATTCATAAGACAGGTCTGCTGAAGACAGTTATGTCATTTTTAATCAAGGTCCTGTTTAAAATACAGCTTTCATGGATTATTATGTATAAAATGCTGCAGGGAGAGGTGGTTTGCTTTAATATGTTGGTTGGAAGTTTAGTAGCTTTAACTTAAACAAAAGGGGTACCGGACAGACTCTGTTAGGGACATAAGTGAATGTCTTCCAACAACAACAAGTACCGAGACGATGAGGTTTTTGATCAGGGCGTTCACTTATGTGACATTAAAAAAATAATCTCATTCAGTCAGACTGAAAACAGACTTTTAAAACACACGTCAGTCCAAAGGAAATCCCACAAACCTGAAGCCTGACTCACACATCCAGTTAAAGCATCTGAGAGTTGAGTACATACTGTTGCATGTATGCTTTTAATTGGCCAAGAACACTACCAAGGTGCCCATGCACGTGCGTGCATGCTCCACAGTTCCCATCATGAGCTTTGATCCAGAAGTAAAAGAAATGTCAGACGCAATAGAGAAAAAAAAACCAAGAGGGGGTATCATGCACCTTATTTCTAAAAAAAAGTAAAGTGTTCAACATGAATCAAATGTGCAGAGCTGTAAAATGATCCAATTAAACTACATGGTACCAATTTAAAGGGCCATATTGTCACCCATTGTAGCTGAGTCAGACGCACTTTGTTCAATTAATTGATTCCCGTCTCATTCCTGTATACTGGGACAAGGACCGTCATCAAATCAAACTGTCTAGGTGAGCTGTATTTAAAGCTTGATTTAACATTATTTTACATCATCTAAAAAAGCCTCTGAAGTGGATATTCATAGAACATGTGGTTAAAGCAATCAGAATAAATAAAATCTTTGATCCTAATCTGCATGTGTGAGGTCAAGTTTTCAGAAACTTGCTAATTTGACATCTTTTATGCTCTTAAATTGGATTTAATTAAATTTATCTTCTCACTTCTATACAATTCCCCATTAAATTAAAGCAGAAACAGGATTTGTGAGAGTTTTGTTTATTGCGTATTACATATGCGAATTTACATGATTCTGACCCTCTGCTCAGCATTTGGATAAGTTGTAACAAGCATCCGTGTGCAGCCATTTTCAGGTCTCTCCTGACTTAATAAACTAAGTCATTGTCTTGGCTGTATTTATTTATTTATTTTTTTAAATGTGATCTGCTGTGATTGCTCTGGATTTTTCTGCATCCATCTCATCCTCCCAACCTAAATGGTCTCTCAGGCTTTTAGCAGAAAAGCGTCACTACAGAATGATGCTGCCCTCACCATGTTTCACTGTAAGGATGCCTGGTTTCCTCCTCCACACACCGTTGGGAATAGTGGTCAAACCAATCGGTTTTATCAGATCTTAGGATGTAACTTCTCATAGTCTAAAAAGTTATCCAAGTGGGCTTTTTTTCTTAGCAAATTCCTATCAAGCTCTTGCTCTCTGACCACTCTACCCTAAAGTCCTTATCGGTGGAGCTTGTTTAAAGGGATAGTTCACCTCTTTTGACATGAAGCTGTATGACATCCAGAGGTGGGTAGTAACGATTTACATTTACTTGAGTATGTTTTTGAAAAAATTGTACTTTTAAGAGTAGTTTTAAATCACTATACTTTTTACTTTTCCTTGAGTAGATGTGTGAAGAAGAAACTGTCCTCTTACTCCGCTACATTAGGCTACAATGAGCTGGTTACTTTTCTTCTTACCTCTTTGGTATTCTACGCCTCATTATTTTTATCCCCCCGCGTACGCCTCATTTTAATGTTTTATTCTGACAGAGAGAGAGACTTCCACCAAAGGCTCTACCACCTGACTGTGTTTCACCAATCAGACGCAGCCGTGCAGTCTGGTCACGTGACCATACTCAATCTCAGTGGCGGGACGGGTTAGCTTTAGCATTAGCAGTCGTAGCAAACAAACAAAGAAACAGATGAAAAATGTCAGAATCAACGGTGGGAAATGAAGACGCAGACGAAGCCTCATACTGAAAGCATGTTTACCTTACAAAGAGTGAGAAACAGCAGCTACATTATGTGTCTTCTGTGTCAACCAAAACAAACGCACATTTCAGCAGAAACTCAACATCTAACTTGAGGAAACATGTAGCGCTAAGTTTCCTAAATACATTTTTCCCCCCATGGATAGATGAATGTTTGTTTTTTAGGTTACATATGGGTTACATATGTTTTAAACATTTCTTAAGTCTTTTATTGTTTTTTTGAAGTTCTTGAATTTACCTGGATTATTTTAATTTAAGCTATTTTGTGATTAATTCATTCATTTTAACTTATTTTATTGATTGGATGAACTCTAATTTGCCTAAAGATGATTATTTAGTATTTTTGTCTGTCTGATTGAATGCTTGTGTTAACAATGAGTAACTTCTACTCAACATTACTCAAAAGGTCTGACTTTTTCCTGGATGAATGATTTTGTGATGCAAATGTATTACTCTTTTGAACGCATATTTTTTTGAGAAGCAAAACGCTTTATTTTTTAAACCCCAGCCAACTAGCCGGACTACCTTTGTCAACGCCAAAACGAGGCTGGAACTCGGCTCACAGGACGCAGCAGGGGGTAAGAAGATGTTCATAAATGATGTTGCTGATATGGGATGTCATACAGCTTCATGTCAAAAGAGGCGAACTATTCCTTTAAGGGTCTCATATCTCCACAAAGATATTGTGGATCACAGTGATCGTGACCTGTCTGACCAAAGCCTGTTGGTGATTCCAACCTTCTTCCATTTGAGAGTGATACGAGCCAAGGTACCTGTGGATTGTTAAAGGCTGTAGAATGCACCTGATTCAGCTGGTTTGTGCAGAAGGTAACAATCATTTAACCTGAATCAGGTGCGTTGAAGCAGGGGAAAAATCTAAAACCTGCAGGACAGTGACCCTCGAGGACTGGAGTTTGACATCCCCGCTGTAGAGTGTTTCTTTTAACCTTCCCTAGGTCTTGTAGATCAGTTCTCTCAATATTATGTCATAGTTTTAATAGTCTCAGTTGTCATTAAAATCCACTGATGAAAATTAGACCAGAGCTCGGTTATAGACGTCATAACAAGAGGTTTGAATACTTCAACAAAACACTCTAAAAAGGCACCTTTTTCTTTTTAATTGTGAGAAATCGTGTTAGTTTGAAAGGCTCTTGAATATTTCCATGTATTCTATATTACTTTTAAGTTGTTATTGAGCTGTTATTACCTGCGAGTTAGTTTGGCCTCTGTCAGAAGGCTTAATTCAAATAGAAATAAAAGAAAACGCACTCATGCAGCGGTTGATGTCCCTCCCTCTCTGTCCGTAGTGTCCAGCAGGACAGGCGTGGAGACAAGTGCCGAGATGAGACATGCCCTCCCTCTGCAGGAACAGGAAGAGTCGCTCTGGGCAGCGTACGCAGCCGTTGTCACGCGAACACTCCAGACAGCTCTGACAGTTCTCTGACGTCTCTCTGTGAGCTGCAAGAGACAAACAGAGAGTTATTAGGGTAGAACTGACTTAAACAGGAGAAATATTCAAATAAAAGTTTTTATTTCACCTTTTCACACCGATTTTCATTGTAGTTGCAAAGGTGAATGAAGGTAAACGGTATGTAAAGGCAGAGAGGACGGAGCTGTTCGCATAGCAGTTTTAATTAGAAAATTTCGATGGGTGCCAATCTACTGCCCGCCCTATCAACAAACCCTTTAGTTCAGTGGAAGTTGAGAGTCTCCTGTCACATATAAACTTTTTGAGTGAGTTTTGAGGCCTCCAAAATAGGGCAGTTTTTTTGCATTTTTGGCTCGTTAAGTGCTTTTCAATCGATTTTTCCCATTGAATTTTGGGACTCTGCGAGGCCCAAAATTCATAAGACTGGTCTGCTGAAGACAGTTATGTCATTTTTAATCAAGGTCCTGTTTAGAATACAGCTTTTACGGCATTTTCAAAATGTATTTTGGGGCTCATTAAGTGCTTTTCAATTGATTTTCAGAGGCCCAAAATTCATGACAGGTCTGCTGAAGACAGTTATGTCATTTTTAATCAAGGTCCTGTTTAAAATACAGCTTTTATGGATTATTATGTATAAAATGCTGCAGGGAGAGGTGGTTTGCTTTAATATGTTGGTTGGAAGTTTAGTAGCTTTAACTTAAACAAAAGGGTTATCGGACAGACTCTGTTAGGGACATAAGTAAATATGCATGTCCTTACAACAACAACAACAAGTATCGAGACAATGAGGTTTTCGATCGGGGCGTTCACTTACGTGACATTAAAAAGATAATCTCATTCAGTCAGACTGTAAACAGACTTTTAAAACACACGTTAGTCCAAAGGAAATCTCACAAACCTGAAGCTGATGAAAGTACAAGAAGGAATAATTGATATTGATTATTCCTTCTTAAATTCCTTCTTGAGTTTAAGAAAGAGGCGGGGAGGATTAGGAAGGGAAAGGAGACTCCATAAATCCACTGTTTGGAGCCAAAAACAGAGCAAGAGGTTTGTAACAATGCAAAGTAGGAGAAAAACAAAGGCATGCTAACCTTGCATGAACCTGTTAGAGGTGTCCAACTTCTTTTGATCACTGATATTGCGCATCCATGTTATTCTTAATTAAAATGAGTGTCTTGCTAAAGATACGCCACGGGATTCTGCTAACTCTTACTGTGTGAAAACTGTAATATTAACGAGATACCAACAGTTAAAAAGATCGTAGAACTAAAGTTCTGATCAGAGATTGCACAATGTCTGATTATACAGCACCTATGGGGGCGGCCATGATTAAATATTTCAGATATGAAGGCAGACTACAGTCGCTGTCCAACAATTACAAGTTGCAAATGATTAATCGCACTATTTCCCCAATTAATCGCATTTGTATGCAAAATCCGAAAAAGAATTAAAAAGCAGTGTATAGCTTTTAGCATTTAGTTTTATTTCTACTTTAAATCGTAGCACCGTGGTTGCCATAAACCTTCCTCCTATACTGTCAACACTCCGTGGTTTATGGCTGGAGTTTCATATTCATGATAGGTTACTTTCTCTAATAATCTATGATCTCAGTCCGCAAAGTTCATACAGCATTCCAGCACCATGAAAGGACAAAGATGCAGTTTAGTTTATATTAGGGCTGGGCAACGATTAAAATTTTTAATCTAATTAATCGCATTTGTACGCAAAATCCAAAAATGAATTCAAAAGTAGTATATAGCTTTTAGCATTTAGTTTTATTTGAAATGTGCTGCCATATGAATGAAAGGGCCATAACATTTGTTGTGCAAACACACTTTTAACATCAGCATCTTTCTGTAGTTTTTATGTAGAAGCCTCGCTCCACTGCCTGTTTCCTTGAATGACTTGCTGCTATCAGTTGTGTGTTTTGCCTTTAAGTGATATTTTAGACTGGAACTACTACGCTGAGAAGACAATTCAACTTGGCAGTGTTTACAGATGACTTTGGTTCTGTCGACTCCGCCGTCTGGAAGAACTTTAAAATGAAAATGGCCGAGTAAAAGTTCCGTACCCTTCTCCATGTTTGGTGGATCCGCCGATTACTTTCTTTTCCTGTTCCACAGCAGACAGCAACATACTTTTACAAAATAAAAGCCTGTGAGCAACAGACTTTTACAATAATAAAATAAATAATAAAACCTGCGCTAATGCGCAATAAAAATTTTGTCGGCCTTAAATAATTAACGAGTTAACGTGACAATAACGAGTTTACTCGCCGAGTAAATTGTTATAAGTTGCATCAAAACAGTTCTTGAACTGTAAGTTTCAGAATCTTGTACTGAACACTATTATTCTGTGTGTATCATATAGTTTAAATAAAAGACTAAAGAGACTCATCAACTCCAAAACACCATTCTGAGGCCAATTATAATGGGAGTGAATTGGACAATTTGAGAAAAACGGACTCCTGCAGTCACATGTTTTGACATGCAAATCGTTTACATTGAGAAGAAACTGTGAGCATTAAAATAGTTTCCAGAAGAACACGAAGGCAGAAGCTAAAGTGCCTGACTTCGCTGCATGCTAACGCTAACGTTCAGTGAAAAAAACCCATCAAACTTAAACTGGGATTGTGTAGAAAAAATGTAAGATATGCAAATGTCAGACAGCAATTTAAACTTTGAATGATGTTTCTACTGTAAATATTCCCAAGCCAAAGGCCTCCGAAGAGGGCTGGATGTTCTCACTTGTTTTGGCCAAATCCCAACAATGGAGACGTGTTTTTACAAGTTTTTAATGAATCTTGTAAACACAAAGATAAAGAAAGATTACTCACTACCAAAAGTCATAGCATTGGTACCCTGAATAAGAAGTACAATTATTTCATCTGGTTCACAGAATGATTTACAGACGTTTCATTCTCAGTTCTTCCATAAAACTATTGCAAGCAGGTGCTCAATTACTCTTACAAAAGGGCAACAGAAAACCTACATTCCACACTTGTGAATACATCAATTAATAACAAGGCTCTGCAATTGAGAATTAAAAAGATATTTGTTGAAATGACAGAACGAATTCATCAAAAACCAAGAGAATCAAACTAACAAACAAACAAAAAGGCAGTAATAGCCTCAACAGAGCCTGTATATAATTATATAGAATCAAGTCTTTCCTTATAATGACAACCATTTTCCCCATCTTTTAGCAAATAGGTCTTCTTTCGCTTTCAACTTGAATGTGAGATGCTCCATCGCTAGTATATCGTCTATAATTGACATCCATTGTTTGTTGCTCGGGGTGTCAGACTTGATCAATCGCGATTAATCGCATTTGTACGCAAAATCCAAAAATGAATTCAAAAGTAGTGTATAGTGTATTGTAGTGATAGGACTTTCCTATCCATTAAAGGCACAAAAGCCCTAAAAAAAAATCGTAGTTTTTTTTATTTAAAAAAATAAAACATGCGTTAATGCGCGATAAAATATTTATCGGCGTTAAATAATTAACACGTTAACGCGATAATAACTAGTTAACTCTCGTCCAGCCCTAGACAGGATGTATTTCATCCTCATTTGTTTTAATATTTTTGTAATAATAATCCCTCAGTTGCAAGTATCTAAACAAGTCCTGATTAGTTAGATCATGTGCATTTTTTTAGTTCCTGAAAGCTTTTCATTTCAGTCTCTTTTAACGTACGTTTGTTTACCCTGTGAGCCAACGTTTTAGTGTATTTTTTCAATTGTTAGCATGTTAGCAGAACTGTTTCCTCAATAAAACCATCACTGTGTGCCACTGCGTATGTTATGTGTGTTTCTTCTGCTCGTCTTACTTTAAATGTCAGCTCTGCTGGTGATCTGCAGCGAAAGATACGGTGAAATTGAGTTGCCTTTTACCTCCTCTTCTGTACTGCACTTTGGTCCACTGTGGTTATGTCAAAGGGCTTTATAAATAAAGCTGGATTGGATACAACACTTTACATGATGATTAATTAAAACAACGAGACAAAATTAGATAAAAGGTATAAGATCAAAGGGGAGATTAAAGCTATTTTGTGACTGTAGAGACATGAGTTGTGTGATGGGAAACAGGTCAAAAATACAAGTTTTATATTATGTAGTTTGCGTAAAAAATGCACTTCACTGCCCTAAAATAATCCCTTTTTTTTTTTTTTTACTTAAGCAAACTTTTAATATCACATATTGCAGGATTCAGGTAGTCCTCATCTTTGTAAAGCTTTCCCAGCTTAACTTTTATCTTTAGATCAGGCAGGACACGCACTGTCCCAGCTGTACAGAGTCACAGTGCTGCCCTACGTTGGGTCGACTGCGAAAGCTGCCGGTTTACTAACGAATAACACGAGCCTCATGAGTGGAGCTAAACTGCTGTATTTCACATTCTGTACTTTCTCACTTTTTTCAAATTTGAGTGGTAATACAGTTTGGAAATGACTCATTTGTAACTGTCGCACCTTCAATTAAAATATAAAAGATTATGCTTGATTACAAGAACAGGTGCTGAAACTCAATTTTACCAGGTGGTTAAAGGAGGAGTTTTTTTGTTTTTTTTAAACCTGAACCTTATTTTTGGCATAAAATACATTTATCTGCTCACCAATAACAGTTTGATGAAAGTTGGCGTCCTTCGGAAGATATTTAGATCCCTGGAGATCGGCGTATATCCATATAACGAGAGAACAGGGCAGAGACAATACAGCGTACTGTTGCACTGTTAGCTCAGAGCTGCCGTGTTGTTGTTATCCGGGGCTATTGGGGGCTTATAGGAAGCTTTCTACACACTTGTCTAGTGGGATGACGTCATTGACGCGCGCTGCTGCAGCACAGCTTATTTACTCCGGTAAGGACGTCCATCGTACTCAAAGTTGTCGTCAAAATCTGATAAATATCCTGCCATGTTGCACAAAACTAGCAGTAGCAAACTCCGTATGAAGTTAAAGCCTCAGTATGCTTCTCCGTCACGGAGAGGCTTTAAACCTTTCGAAGTTCTCTGTCGGGATGTCGGATACACAAGGCAGTTCACCTCCCGATCAGTGGGCGTCGCTACGTTAAACGACCCAATCAAGCGACGTCAATCGGGAAAGTGGTTGATTGATTGTTCACCTTCCGGCTCCGTTCCACTCCTCACAGTGAACGATGGCGACCGAGAGAGAAAGACTGTTGTTGGAGTTGGAGCTTGTTGATTTTGAAATGCAAATAATTTTGACCAAATGTTGACCGGCACACAGTAAACTCTTTCAAAAATGGCGGTGTTGTTGTTCTGAGAGGAAGGAGCTAAACCGGAAAAGTGATTCTGGAAATTATGTTGTTGGCCGACCAGTCAAAACCCTTGCGGTCTCCGCGAGTCTCCGTCTCCTCGACGGATAGATAGGAATGTTGGCCTACGCACGCATGGAGAGAGCTCTCCGTAGACGACCATAAATCAGCCTTTAGCCGACCGCCTCAGAGCACGGAGTGAATGAGCTGAGCTGCAGCGGCGCGAGTCTATGACATCATCCCAGTAGACGGGTGTGTACAAAGCTATAAGCTTTCTATAAGCCCCGGATAACAACAACACAGCAGCTCTGAGCTAACAGTACAATAGTACGCGTTCATTCATTCATTGGTCTTAAAGTATTGGTGAAATAAAGACAGATAATGTCTTATTTAGAGGCTGTATTGTCTCTGCCCTGTTCTCTCCCTTTATATGGATATACGCCGATCTCCAGTGATCTAAATAACTTCCGAAGGACGCCGACTTTCACCAAACTGTTATCGGTGAGTAGATGAAGGTATTTTATGCCAGAAATAAGGTCCAGGTTTAAAAAAAACAAACTTCCCCTTTAACGGCAGAGATTTCAGACTTCATCTGGTGTTAAACTAATTAATTGCATGAAAAAGAACATCAGTGAGTCATTTCAGAGCCGTCTACTTCGAGATTCTTCACATATACCAACATCAACAGCTAAACTTCATGAGGTCAAAAAAGTCCCACTTTCCTTTGGAGGGAGCCTTTGGACATTTCTGATATATTCATCATACATTTTATTATTATTAACATTTATCTCACTGTGCCCCTTCATCTAAAGGTACCACACAAATAATTCTTTATTATCATATTATAATTACTAACTGAAGACCAATGTATAAAACTGCAGCATTCCTGACCATCTTATCTGATTGCAAAATGTCTTTAATGCCATTAATATTGTGAATAAATATGATTTTCTTGTATCTATACTCATGTATATGCTGGGTATAAGCTATGAAAAAAAAGACTCTCATGGGAGCCTAGTTGTGAGACAAATAATCAGCTGTGGATCGTCCCCCAGAAAGACAGAATTTTGTGTATTTTCATCCTCCCCAACGTCGTGGATTATGTCAACAAATCCGCCACCTTGTGTAGATTAATCAGACCGAGCGTGTTAAGTAAACTGCAGTTTAGTTGGCACGCCACAGAGCGAGATAAAACCAGTTTAGAAAATAAAACAAATTTCCAGTAAAACTCAAATGCCCCCAAATTAGTGCTTGTCTGTTGGATAATAACACTCAATGTCATGCATGAGTTAGATGTTGGAAAAAAGATACCTAGCTAATTATTTGTCTCTTTAAAAACACAATATGTGTTAAAATGTTGATATAATTGATTTAAAAAAAGGATTGTAGACAGTGAATGTGCAGTATTTGCTGAAATTCACTGAAAACCCCAAATTTCAAGTTGAAAAACCACCAACAATATCCTAAACATGCGTATTTGGGTGGATAAAACAAACATATTGGCTCTTTAATCTAATTATTTGTCTCTTTAAAAACACAATATGTGTTAAAATGGTGATATAATTTCTTATAAAAAAGGATTGTAGACAGTGAATGTGCAGTATTTGCTGAAATTTACTGAAAACCCAAAAATTTCAAGTTGAAAAACCACCAACAATATCCTAAACATGCATATTTGGGTGGATAAAACAAACATATTGGCTCTTTAATATCTAAAATTATGATGATTTTTGTCCCGTGAAACGGTTGCAGCCTGCAGGAGAGCAAACCTGAGCTAAAAATAGACAAAAAGGATTGTTTAAATGCAGCCTTACAGCACATCACAAAAATGATCCGGATAAATAAACCTGACAAACTGGATATTCTTTCGCAATCGTAAGTCATCTTCAAAGACTAATCACTGCAACACAGTACAAACAATTTGGATAAATAAATCAAAAACAAAAAGCTGGGAAGGTTTCAGAGCAGCAGTGACACAGAACCACAGTAACTTACACTGATTGCTGTCAGCCTACTTCAAGATATGAGAGGGAGTGATGCTGTGCTAATGTCCGCTGAAAGCATTTCCAGACCGCAGCCTCATCTGACAAAATCACCGTTCAACGAACCAAAAGACTAAATCTGTGCAGTGAATTCAGCTGGACTTACATTCATTTGGTCTATGACTTGATTCTCCCTCTGAGCGCGTATTTTCTTAGTCCAGTTGTGCTCAACTGTACACAGAAGTGGGTAGTAACGAGTTACATTTACTTGAGGAAGTTTTTGAAAAAATTATACTTCTAGGAGTAGTTTTAAATCACTATACTTTTTACTTTTACTTGAGTAGATGTGTGCAGCAGAAACTGTCCTCTTACTCCGCTACATTAGGCTACAATGAGCTGGTTACTTTTCTTCTTACCTCTTTGGTATTCTACGCCTCATTATTTGTATCCCCCCGCGTACGCCTCATTTTAATGTTTTATTCTGACAGAGAGAGAGACTTCCGCCAAAGGCTCTACCACCTGACTGTGTTCCACCAATCAGACGTAGCCGTGCAGTCTGGTCACGTGACCATACTCAATCTCAGCGGCGGGACGGGTTAGCTTTACAGTTTACAGTCGTAGCAAACAAACAAAGAAACAGATGAAAAATGTCAGAATCAACGGTGGGAAATGAATACACAGACGAGGCCTCATACTGAAAGCATGTTTACCTTACAAAGAGTGAGAAACAGCAGCTACATTATGTGTCTTCTGTGTCAACCAAAACAAACGCACATTTCAGCAGAAACTCAACATCTAACTTGAGGAAACATGTAGCGCTAAGTTTCCTAAATTAGTTTTTTCCCCCCATGGATAGGTGAATGTTTGTTTTTTAGGTTACATATGGGTTACATATGTTTTAAACATTTCCTAAGTCTCCTTTATTTTTTATTGAAGTACTTGAATTTACCTGGATTATTTTAATTTAAGCTATTTTGTAATTAATTAATTCATTTAAATTTATTTTTATCAATTGGATGAACTCCAATTTGCCTAAAGATGATTATTTAGTATTTTTGTCTGTCTGATTGAATGCTTGTGTTAACAAATAAATCAGACGTTACTCAACAGTTACTCAGTACTTGAGTAGTTTTTTCACCAAGCACTTTTTTACTCTTACTCAAGTAATTATTTGGATGACTACTTTTTACTTTTACTTGAGTCATATTATTCTGAAGTAACAGTACTTTTACTTGAGTACAATTTTTGGCTACTCTACCCACTTTGACTGTGATTGACGGGCAACATCAGGGAAAAGCACACATGCACGAGCACAAAACAGCAGAGCTGAGGCTAAAACCACCAGAACAAGTTTCATGACCTGAAGCTGTGATAAAAACGATCTTTAACCTTTCTTGTGTTCAGAACACGTTTTTTTTGTATAATCTTGGGCTCAGAAAGATGTCGACCGTGCACGGAGGCGTTTGGTTCAGGGTACCGAAGGATAGCTCAGGGAACCCGCCGAGGTCTCGACCTCATTGTCTGAAAAGCAGCTCTCTCTTCACATGTGCTATCGATCTGCAGGCTTAAGGGACTTTTAGAGGAGCTGCAGAGGAGCTGCAGGTTTAGATAGCATAAAACGGCGACCCTTGACCTTGCACGGGATTGCCCTGGGTCTTTAACAAGCACCAGGTGTAACGAGCTCTGCTGGGGCTTCAGGAAAACATGTTAGCATTTAAAACGGCCTTCGACCCTGAAACTGCATTCACAAAATGTGGCAAAAAATAAGACAGTTTGGAAAGAGGCTACATTTATTCTCATTTAGTGAGTATTAAACTACTTAATTTAGGATATTCTTCTTTTTTTTTAACTTGTTTTTAATCGAGCTTTCTCTTATGTGTGCAGATGGTGAGTATGGGTTCAATCTGAAGGTGTTTTGTGCCAGTAAAAAAACGATTAATGACAATTTCTGCATGTTGATAGTAAGTTTAATACATAGAATTGGTGTCAAACCCAAGTATGAATATCAGTCCAGTTGTCTCTAAGATGATAAAAAAAAATGACAGTTTGGAAAGAAGCGACATTTATTTTCATTTAGTGAGTATTAAACTACTTAATTTAGGATATTCTTCATTTTTTTAACTTGTTTTTAATCTAATTTTCTCTTATGTGTGCAGTGTGGGTTCATTCTGAAGGTGTTTTGTAAAAAACAAGCCTTCTCTTCCCGACTGATAAAAGTGAGAATTCTGTTTTAGGGTGGATTATCTCAGTAACACACAGCAGCTGCCGTTTCTGTAGATGAAGCCAAAATTCCCACAGTGCCCCATAATGTGTATATTAACTAGAAAAACGTGTCGAATATAGCACGCTGTGCAGCACTAATGACGTGTTTGTGAGTCTCCCGACAATCAACAGCAGTCGGGTTAAAATGAGCTGCTTTTTAACACATTTATATGAAATTACACATAATATCCCAAGATGAGTTCAGATAAGCTGATTTCAGGCTTTTACTTTGCTTTTTTACAAGGTTAATAGAGTAGAATAGAACAGCCTTTATTGTCATTGCACTGTGGAGGTGCAACGATATTGAAGGTGCTCCTGTGAAGCACCAGAAAGATTCAAAAGGAAGCAACAAATAACTAGCCTGGAAAACCAGCGCCAACTGCTGGACGGCAAAATGTTTTGCCTGCGGTTGGGTCTGGCCTCGATCCACTTGTCATTTTGAAAATACTGCCCTGAATCTGGCAGATGGCAACTAAACCAATCACAACGCAGAGATGTGTTTTGAATCAACGCGGGCGGGCCAGAGGGTTCTGAGGGAGTGACGACAGAGCAGTGCGACGTTGGGCAGTGGAAGCGAACATAGACAAGCGAAAGCACAACAAGAAAGATGGCGGCGGCAATGGAACAGTGCTCGTTTGATTCAGCCTTGGCACACAGCCATTATAACGAACAGCCTTGCCACTCTGTATTAAGCCCCGTTGTACCGGCTTTTTGGCTGCAGTTCCACCAGAATTCCACTGGGAGCGTCGATGGAGACCAGAATGAATGGGGCCCTATGGAGCTAGATGCTACAAATGGTCAGTTTCACCTAAGTCTCCTCAAGAGCGCTCAGATTTGAATGTAGTTTCTGAGAGCTCAACATGGGTTTCAAGTAAAAAATCTACTGAACGAGTACATATATCGCTTTGATTTCTTACTGGTTGGCTTCTTGTTGTCCACAACGCGCTAGCATTGTGCTAATGACAGCTGGTCGACCCGCTATGTATGACGTCATATACACTTCAAATCCTTTTTTTAAGCAAATGAGTGGCTTGGCATCAGTTTTGGAAGAGTCCCCTCCCACCAAAGCTTTCAGTCGCGCTTACTACGTCACAGTCAGTTGCGCTGATTGGTCAGATCGTTGGCCTATAGGCACAGACGCGGTTTGAAAGACAACGGGTTGTGCTCATCAACAATGTTCCGTTGTATCCATTGATCGGTGCCAGACTAAATTAGACATCCAATCCATTTAGGCTGGTTTATCAGGCTAAAAAATAACAACATAAAGGACAAATAAAACTTTAACCGTACATCTGGTTCAAAAACCTGTGAAATTAAACAGCAGAAAATATATAAAAAACTGGGTGAAAATGTGCAAAAAAAGAATATATATGCACACTAAGGGTGGGAAACGATTAAAATTTTTAATCTAATTAATCACGTGATTTCCCTGATTAATCACAATTAATCGCATTTGTACGCAAAATCCAAAAATGAATTCAAAAGTAGTGTATAGCTTTTAGCATTTAGTTTTATTTTAAATGTGCTGCCATATGAATGAAAGTGCCATAACATTTGTTGTGCAAACACACTTTTAATATCAGCATCTTTCTGTAGTTTTTATGTAGAAGCCTCGCTCCACTGTCTGTTTCCTTGAATGACTTGCTGCTATCAGTTGTGTGTTTTGCCTTTAAGTGATATTTTAGACTGGAACTACTACGGTGAGAAGACAATTCAACTTGGCAGTGTTTACAGATGACTTTGGTTCTGTCGACTCCGCCGTCTGGAAGAACTTTAAAATGAAAATGGCCGAGTAAAAGTTCCGTACCCTTCTCCATGTTTGGTGGATCCGCCGATTACTTTCTTTTCCTGTTCCGCAGCAGACAGCAACAGACTTTTACAAAATAAAAGCCTGTGAGCAACAGACTTTTACAAAATAAAATGAATAATAAAACCTGCGTTGATGTGCGATAAAATATTTATCGGCGTTAAATAATTAACTCGTTATTATCGCGTTAACTCGCCCAGCCCTAATGCACACATATGCATAAATAGAAATGTAAATATTTAAGTCACTTTGGATTAAAATTATAAAAGAGAAAATAGAGAAAAAAGAAGTAAGAATAGGGTTTAAAGTGGCTGCAGATATTGCAAAAGGAGCAGACATGGCAGGGGTAGCCGTTGCTGTTAAGGTGCTGAGAGGTAGGAGGAGGTAGATTTGCTGCACCTACCGGTCAGTTGAACAGCAGAGTGCCCGCCGGGTTCGTTATCTGGTGTTATCTGATTACAGGGATGGCTTATTTCCTTTCTCTTCACTGTGCAGCTGCACAAAAGAATCCAAAAATGACGTCTTTTACCAAACACTTTGGAACGAAGACATGGGGAATCTTAGTCAGAAAGAGGAAACCACGCTGCTAAAAGTAGCTAACTGTGAAACTATACCTCTCCAGAGATGGAGAGAATAAGCTCTTTGATTACCTCTCGTCATGACTTCTTACAGAATTAGTTTCCTGGAAGCCGTAAAAACATTTAAGACCATTTTTAAAAGGAAAGACCCAAAAGTTAAATACGTTGTTGTGCATGAAATAAATAAAAATGAATAAACATAAAACAAACGCACATAACCCGACTGCCTCCTGTCGTCTTTACATAGCCTTTCTTTAATTTACTTCTATCCATTAAAGCCTGGACTCTGTAAAAGTCCATGGGCCTGTTCATAAACGCACGTTTTCACCTGATACTTTATGATATACGGGAATGTTTTAAGACCGAAACATTAATCATTGCGACAGATCACAGAATCCCTGAGATCAAGCCGTTCATTAATAAGGATCCAGGTTGGTCTGTTAAGCCTAAAGTCTTAGGAATCTAGTCGTTTAGACTCGTTAATGTCTCTAAAGAACTGAGCACAAGCTGCTTCTTTCCACGAAGGAACACTGGTCTCAAAAGCTGAACTGGACACGATCATCCACGCTTTTATTTCCTCTCGATTAGACTACCGTAACAGCCTTTTTTTTTTAAATCAGTTTTAATAAGAAAGACCTGGATTGTCTCCAGACTGAATGCAGAAGAAGAAAAAGAGCTCCCATCAGCCCAGTTTTAGCATCCCTCCACCTATTTTTCATCTTTTATCATTAAATAACTATTCATTTGCTTTATTGGTGGCGTTTTTCTTATAATTATTTTTATGTATTTTATTGTAAAGCCCTTATATGGGAATATGGGAATATTTTCCACATTTAGACCTTGTTAAAATGTCTGATTCCAAACACTATTTTCACAAAAGTTGATAAAAAAAAACAAATAAAAGCTTTACTCTATAATTTGTTAAATGGTTTGAACTTTTATTTAAATGACACAAATCCAGAGAAACAACTTAATTGGGTTTTGAACATATAAACAAACAGAGTTTGATACGGTAACATACTGAAAAATGTGAACAGGTGAGGGTGTCAGGATCAGGTATAAAAGGAGGCGCCAAAACTTCTCCAAGCAAGGATAAGTGGTGTCTCACCACTTTGTGCCAAATTCTGTCAGAAAACCAGCAAGAAAAAGCATTAAAATGACTTGATAAAAAGTGTGCAGACCAAGCAGTCCCCTGCTCCCAAGCAGCAAACACAGTAACAGGTGCGGCTGTCGGCAGGCGGCAGCAGGCAGTGATACGAAGGGAGAGAAAATAGGGCCAAGCGATTGTGAGGTCTGACTTTTTCCTGCAGAACGATTTTGTGATGCAAATGTATTACTCTGTTGAACGCATATTGTTTTGAGAAGCAAAACGCTTTATTTTTTAAGCCCCAGCCAACTAGCCGGACTACCTTCGTCAACACCAAAACGAGCCTGGAACTCGTCTCACAGGACGCAGCAGGGGGTAAGAAAATGTTCATAAATGATGTTGCTGATATGGGATGTCATACAGCTTCATGTAAAAAGAGGCGAACTATCCCTTTAATATAAGACTGTGGAGAACTTTGATCTTTCAGCTTCTACAGAGCAGAATATTGTGAAAAGATTCAGGGAGTCTGGGGAAATCTCAGTGTGTAAAAGCCAAGGACAGAAAGCACAGCTGGAGGAACTTTGAGCAAATCAGGCAGGATTTTATGAGAAACCGTCCACTGGAGCTGCACCACACCAGGAGGAAGCCATATATCAGCTCTGTGCAGGAACACGGCCCAGTTCTCTGGACACCAGCTCGTCTCAGATGGACAGAAAGACAGTGGACACGTGTTCTGTGGGCAGATGAGTCCACGTTTCAGCTGCGTCTGGCGTTTTCTGGAGTTTTCTTTGAGTTTCTGGAGTTTTCTTTGAGTTTTCTTTGAGTTTTCTGGAGTTTCTGGAGTTTTCTTTGAGTTTTCTTTGAGTTTTCTTTGAGTTTCTGGAGTTTTCTTTGAGTTTTCTGGAGTTTTCTTTGAGTTTCTGGAGTTTTCTTTGAGTTTTCTTTGAGTTTCTGGAGTTTTCTTTGAGTTTTCTGGAGTTTTCTTTGAGTTTCTGGAGTTTTCTTGGAGTTTTTTTTTAGTTTTCTGGAGTTTTATTTGAGTTTTCTGGAGTTTTCTGGAGTTTTCTTTGAGTTTTCTGGAGTTTTCTTTGAGTTTCTGGAGTTTTCTTTGAGTTTTCTTTGAGTTTCTGGAGTTTTCTTTGAGTTTTCTGGAGTTTTCTTTGAGTTTCTCGAGTTTTCTTGGAGTTTTCTTTGAGTTTTCTGGAGTTTTCTTTGAGTTTCTGGAGTTTTCTTTGAGTTTTCTGGAACACGGCCCAGTTCTCTGGACACCAGCTCGTCTCAGATGGACAGAAAGACAGTGGACACGTGTTCTGTGGTCAGATGAGTCCACGTTTCAGCTAAGTCTGGCGTTTTCTGGAGTTTTCTTTGAGTTTCTGGAGTTTTCTTGAGTTTTCTTTGAGTTTCTGGAGTTTTCTTTGAGGTTTCTTTGAGTTTCTAGAGTTTTCTTTGAGTTTTCTTTGAGTTTTCTTTGAGTTTTCTTTGAGTTTTCTGGAACACGGCCCAGTTCTCTGGACACCAGCTCGTCTCAGATGGACAGAAAGACAGTGGACACGTGTTCTGTGGGCAGATGAGTCCACCTTGCAGCTGCTTCTGGGAAAAACTGCTGAGAAAAAGCATCCAGGCAGTTCTCAGAGAAAGGTTTAAAGCCAGTGTCTGTGATGATCTCTCCACATCTGTCTCCTGCTGAACATGGACGGAGCATCATGAAGAGGAGAACCAGACAGCAACAACCAGGGACTGCTGAGCGGCTGAAATCTGGGATTAAGCAGGAATGGACCCAGATTCCTCTGAAAAACTCCCAAATTCCCAAAGCGTTAAAAATGGGAAACAGGACTCTGGAACAGCTTTTACAGATTCTACATTTGGTTGGATCATCTAAATATAATTAAGTTGGTCAGTGAAGACACAGAAAATGTCATTTTTTAATTCTTTTCCTGGAGAACATTTCCCTTTTTTTTTCTGAAAATATGTTTTCAAAGTGTTCCAGTAAAATGCAACACACTGAGATATGAAACAAAACAACCGCTGAAGTGAGTCAAGGTGACGTCTTTTCAACCGACTGCTGAGCAGTTGAAATGTGGGATTCAGCAGGAAATGGACCCAGATTACTTTCAAAAACTGCAACAATCAGCGTCCTCAGTTCCCAAAGCGTTAAAAAGTGTCATTAGTGGTTGTCTGCGGCGTAGTGGGTACAGCAGGCGCCCCATGTACAGAGGCTACAGTCCTCGCTGCAGCTGGCCCCGGTTCAAGTCCCGCATCGGATGGCCCTTTGCTGCATGTTGTTCCCCCTCTCTCTGCCCCCTACTTCCTGTCTCTCTACACCAGGGGTCCTCAATACGTCGATCTCAAAGGTAGTATTGGTAGATCGCATGACATTAAAAAAATAGACGTCTAATTTTTTTTTTTTGATTGACATACAGGGCAGCTAATCAGATGACAACTGACTTTTTCTGACCGTTAGGTCACCGCGCATGCGCAAAAAGACGCTAAGTGCACCAAAACTAGCAGGCTTATCACACTGGAAAAAATCTAAATCTTACCAAGTATATTTGTCTCATTGAGTATCTCATTACACTTAATATAAGACATAATTGCCTAACAAATACCATTTCAGCAAGATATAGGGACTTGTTTTAATACAATACATCTTGAATATCATGTTAAGTGAAAAAGTCTTGAAAATATCTTGTTTTGAGTCATATTTCACATGAAACAAGCTTTCTTTTTCATTTGAAGAGGTTTTTAAGCTAATTTCAAGATCACTTTTAACTCAAAAGTCCTAAATATCACATTTTATTTCAAGAAATCTGGACAAGCCGATTATCACTAGTTCAGATTGGCAGATTTTTTTTGCTTATTTTTAGCAAATAAAGTCTTGTATTTGTTGTTTTTTTACTTATTTTTGGAGGGGCATTTTTTCCAGTGCAGTGAGTTATCTCCAATTTTAAAACTAAAGAAAGCTTATGAGCATCAAAAATTAGTGGGGTTGCTGGACCAAGTAAGAAGACAAAAACGTATCACTTTCATACGGAATGGGAGGTGGACCATTTTTTCCACAATGTCATTTTCTAAGTGCGTTTGCCTCATCTGCCAGTCTACCATCGCAATACCAAAGAAGGGAAATGTGGAGCGGCGTTTTCGGACTGTTCGTGGCAAATACGACACCGACTTCCCGCCGAAAAGCGAGCTGAGAAAGAGAAAGGTTAATGAACTAAAATCCCAGTTGTCCGGACAGCAGTCATTTTCCACACAACACGCTTCAAAAGCGAAAGCCGCCAACCGAAGCATCGTTTCGGGTGAGCCACGCCATCGTTAATAAGAAGAAGTCCTTCCAAGCAGCGGCGTCAATTCAGCCAAAGCTAAGCTATGGCAAGGTCACCAGCAAATAATCACCACAAAAGTCTGCTATGTAGCTTATCTGTGTGCAAATGCAGTCTCACTCACATAGCCACTAACATAACAATGGACTCGTCTCCGTCGCCCTGTTAGCATTAGCATTAGCATTAGCATTAGCGGCGGAGGTGCTGAAGTGGACAGCCTCGTTAACAGCCTGAATCCCGCCTTCACTACCTGGTCCTCCTTCCTCCGCCGCTGGGCCAACATTGGACCCATCATCACCTGCCCTTTTTTTGGTGATAAATAAATCTAAAGTTTTCTGCTTCCTTTTCATATTATACATCAATTAGCAAACAACAAATCCCGCTAATAACATCAGCTTTGACCTCCAGGCTCCGTCATCTCGTGGGAGGGACGGAGGGGCTGGGAGATACCACATTTCAAAAGGGAAGATGATACTTAGATAAATTGATTGTGTTGTTCAGAATTTCATTTGTAGTTCATTTATATGTATTAAATAATAATGAATAATCAATACAAACTGACACAGAGTAATTCCATAAATTAATTTTAAAAAAAGAAAAAAAAGAAAAACGAACATTTACATTTTCCCCTGGAGCCAAGGTGTGGCAGCTGCCGTACCCAATTGACGCCCATGCTTCCAAGACGGAGAGACGGTAAAAGAGGCGTTCGTTGAAGGAGCTGACTCATTGTTCCAAGACTTTAAAAATAAGGCAGAAATATTATCTACAATCAAAGCTCTGCAGCTGTCAAGAAGTACAGTTACACGGCACTGTGAAGCCACGGCTTTGAAGCCATAGCCAAGCACATTGAGTTGCCTGTGGTATGAAATGCGCTATATAAATAAAGATTGATTGATTGATTGATGGCTGAGGATGTAACCCAGCAAATGTGGAAGGACATCGGAGATTATGAGTGTTTCTCACTGCAAAAGATAACATCAACATACATTGTACATAAAGAATCCTCAATAAATATATTAAAAATAAATATATGTTTTGCATTTTTGTAGTGGGTAGATCTTTGTGACTTGGTCATTTTATAAGTAGCTCGCACGCTGAAAAAGTGTGAGCACCCCTGCTCTACACTGTCCTATCGAATAAAGGCATAAAAAGCCCCCAAAAAACTAAAACAAAGTGTCTTTACAGGAAGCTGATGGAACGGGATGGAAACATGACTCTGGAGCAGCTTTCACTGAGTGTTGATGCGTTCGGTTCTGTTTTCTGAATCCAAAGAAGTTGCGAAGACGCAGCTAAAAGTTACAGATTTGAATTTTTCCAAACTTTTCTAGATATTAGGTGTTTACTTTTGGAGGCGGGATGGTTAAAATAGATCGAGGCAGAATATCCACAGGGAAGCGTTTCGATCATTTTCCTCCTCGACGCTCTCTCGGTTCTTCTGTAAAACAGTCACAGATGCTCGTGGTAACTATGCCGACACGGCAACCGCACTGATGGACAATAATCACGGGTCCAGCCCCCTGACCTCTGCAGTTCAGCACTGAAACACTAAACTCCTCGGTCCTCCTCCTTCTGTCCTCTCGGTTTGTACGTACGTGATTTAAAAACTGCGAGAAACCAAGTCCAGATGTGACAGACGGCCGGCAAGAGGATGGACGGATTTGGGGGGAAAGGGGAAGATGCAGCGGGGAGATAACGGGGAGGCAACAGAGTGAGAGGAATAAAAGTGGACGGGAAGAATTACATGACAACATAAATCTGCAGAATAAAGAGAGATTGCTTCTGACGGAGGGTCAGCCAGCTCACATTTGATCCTTCAGTCAGAGATGGAGACTCGAGTCACTGTGACTTGGGCTGTGTTCGAAACCGCATACTACATACTACATACTACATACTGCAAACTCCATACTTCCATTCTGCATACTGCATACTGATCAATCAGACAGTATGCAGAGCGTTTACCCACAATGCTTTTCCCTCCTGCCCGAGCCAAAATCAGCCGGCCTGAAGCTGATTTCACTTAAGCTCTAAACTCTGTAAACTTTAGCAACATTTGAAACATTTTCAGGCGAGAAAGTAGTCGTTTAGATCCCCAACGTGTTGAAAACCTGACTAAATACCGGCTGTTTACAATTTTGTTCCCACGAATTCGGCGCTACTAAAGCTAGCCGCAGTGAGCAACGCACTTCCGGTTATTTTCACAAAATAAAATACCCGTTGCCTTTTATCATAGGGAAAGCCATTACGATACAATTGGTGCTTTTGTTTTGAAAACAGGAAGTGAACCTACCCTCGTTGCAGCTAGCTTGAAACTGCCGTTTTGACAGGAAATGACGATCGGCGACGTCACGTTGCATCTTGGGTAGTTTGAGTATGAGTAGTAACCTCATGATGCATACCCAACATTTCGGCAAATCTAGTATGCATCGAAAAAAATCGAAAAAATGCATGGAAAAAAAGTCAGTAGGAGTAGTATGCGGTGTCAAACACAGCCTTGGACTCGAGTCGCTGTTTTGATGACTTGTGACTTCACAAAAAATAAAAGACTTGAGACTCGACTCAGACTTGGAAGTTAAAGACTCGGCACTTGACTTGACTTGAGACACGATGACTTGAATGACTTGAGTGTTATTCAGTTCATGTTTTCAGTTTGAATATAAAATTGATAAATTAATTAAAAAAATAATATTGATTACCCGGTAGGAGCGCAGGCTGAGAATGGCGTCATGATTGGATCACTACCCTGTCAATCAGTCATGTCCTCTCTACATACCTTAAGTGCTTATTGGAGAGAATAAACTCATATCAGATATGCATCAACATGTCAGCGGGAGGGGTACAGAGAGTCATTGTCTTCGGCTTTCGTAATTACCATTTTGACAGCAAAAGACGAACAGCACAGTGCTAGACATGCGGCATCAACATCTCAGACAGCCAGACGACAACTTCAAACTTTGTTCGTCATTTGAAGATCCATTCTGACCAGTAAGTACTTGTCAAATTAGCTAATATTATCCTGTTAGCCTAGTTGGTAGTTAGCTAACGTTAGCTTGATATGATACGGGGTGGGGGTGGGGGACAGTTACTCATATCTTGTCTTTTCACTTTATTAAGATCAGATTCTGCAGGTAAAATTGCAATAATAAGGTGACTTGACTTTGACTTGACTTGCCCAGGAAAAAATTACTTGGGACTTGCACATGTGTGACTTGGTCCCATCTCTGCCTTCAGTCATGTGAACTGTCTGTTGTCTTCACTTGGCGTTGAACATCTCAATCAGGGACTCAGAAGTTATTTAGCAAACTATTCTCTAGCTGACGATCTGTGTAGGTCACACATTATTTAAAACCTATGACGTAACGTTGTTGTCACAGGCAATATGAGTCTGTGGCACCTGATGGCTTCATGCAGGCCCCATAATCATTATCTAATGTCTTATTTCAGGCCAAGAAAGCGAACGTAGGAAGCAGGAATGACAGCGTAATTGAGACCGGGTTCCCCTCTTTTAACACCGAATTCTTGAGGAAATGCCAGACACTGCAGAACAGGCGAGGGGTCAACGCATACCTGCCTCGGTATTGGAGCTGTTTTCATGACGACTCATTAGCCACAGATCTGGATCGGCAGCAGACTTTCCTAATAGTGTGGAGCAGCTGCTCGCTCACAGCTTGAAAAAAGAAGTGACATCCGAGCCGCTTGACAACTAGGGAGAAGTAAAAAGAAGACCTGCAGCTTCTGCAGAGTGATATCTCAATATGTGAATATCATTTCTGTGAGCCTCTAACTTCTTTATTCATAAATATCTAGACCTGAACGTGCCACATTAATCAGAAATGTCTTTAAATTTGCTAAATCGACAGCAAGAAGCACGTTTCCCAACACATGCTCTGTGAAACTCTACTCTAACCTCTGGTCATGCTGCATAATCTATTGATCAATGACAATTTCTGCACGTTTATAGAAAGTTTAATACATAAAATTGGTGTCAAATCCAGTCCAGTTGTTTCTAAGATGGTAAAAAAACAATGACAGTTTATTTTCATTTAGTAAGTATTAAACTACTTAATTTAGGATATTCTTCATTTTTTTTTACTTGTTTTTAATCGAGCTTTCTCTTATGTGTGCAGATGGTGAGTGTGGGTTCAATCTGAAGGTGTTTTGTGCCAGTAAAAAAACGAGAGTGAGAAAAAAGTGAGAATTCTGACAGAAACCGCCTGCAGAAACTGGAGAATTGGATGTTTTTTGTTTGTTTTTAATATACTCACCACTTTGCTTCTGCATGATGCCGGACCCCATCCTGATCACCTCACATAGCAAGGACATCGCAATGGCAAAGAGTCGCAAATGCATCTGGGCTGCTGGCACGCGCCCCCCCGCCTCAGCGCCAGCCTCCGGACATCTGCAGGGACTCCCAAGGGTGAGCAAGGTCGAAAATTTAGTTCCACAGTGGGGCAAGAAAAGGAGGCAGAGACAGGAAGAACCGCAAAAAGGGCTCAAAAAAGACGTTAAGTGATGGCCGGGAGGTAAACCTCTCAGGGCCCAAAAAGTGGAGCGATGAAAGCAGATTAGAGTCCTTCTTCTCTCTCTCTTTTTCTTGATGATTTAGGGCTCAGATGAGGAGACAGGCGGCGGTAAACAACAAAAGAAGAGTGCAGGAGACGGTCTGAGAGAGGCTGGAGGTGAGGAGAGCAGCCTCAGACTGGCAGATTGGAGGGAAAACTCCAACATTTAACTACCACTGTCAAATTTGCGATAAACGAGCACCACTTATCCCGTTGCCATCTTTAACCCTTTACAGGGCTCGCTCTCGGGGCCTTAAGTGATTCCATATTTGCAGCCTGATCTTTAGCCCCCCTCCTTTCTGGCTCCATCTATTGTTATTCAGTCTCTTCTTTTTTCTTTTTTTTTTATTCCGCTTGTTTATTTTTTGGGGGCTTGTGCTCGGCTCGCTTTGTTTTCTGTGGCGATCCCATTAAGTGCAGGCGGTCGGTAAACTTATTCTGACCACCCTGAAAGGAAAACAGCTGGAGAGCAGCAGAGAAAGTATAATGTCATCACAGCCTGCCGTGTTGTTTTCGCAGTAGATTTTGTTGTGCTTATTTGGGTAAAAATTCAGGTGAGTAGAGTTGAAATGCTTCTATGTGACTGATTACAAATGGTCCTTTCAGGCCAGTTAATATTTAGTTTAAGTACGTTACACTGGACAAATTAATCAATTAGCTGATCACAGCAATGAAGCATGTGGAGAAAATTAGATTCTTCTGCCTGACAGTCTGAAAAAATGCATGAAATACTTTAATCCATGTTGGTAAAACGCTTACAACAATTTATGTCAATCATGTCCTGATTAACAGAAAAATGTGAGAATTAGAAGAAGAGTTGGGCGAGTTAACTCGTTAATATCGCGTTAACTCGTTATATATTTAATGCTGATAAATATTTTATCGCGCATTAATGCAGGTTTTATTTTTATTTTTTTATTTTTTAAATTACAAAAAAATTTACAAAGTTTTTTTGTACAAAACAATTTACAAATTTTTTTGGAGGGCTTTCGTGCCTTTATTGGATAGGAAAGTTCAGAGAGACAGCTAGCAGAGAGAGGGGGAACAACATGCAGCAAAGGGCCTTGCTGGTCCATTAGTTTGGTTTTCTTTATTTTTTCACCTTAATTGCACCTTTATATATTATATATATATATATATATATATATATATATATATATATATATATATATATATATATATATATATATATTTTGAGAGGGCTTTTTATGCCTTCATTAGATAGGACAGTGTAGAGAGACAGGAAGCAGGGACAGAGAGAGGGGGAACAACACGCAGCAAAGGGCCATCCGATGTGGGACTCGAACCGAGGTCAGCTGCAGCGAGGACCTCTTGTACATGGGGCGTCTGCTCAACCCACTACGCCACAGACCACCCCAATTGCCCCAATAGTTTGGACCCAATTGCACCTTTTTGATATTTCAATTAACTTTGGCCAGCTTTTCCTGTCACGTCTATTTGTGTTTGTGTTTTTGAGATATTGTTTATCTACCAATGGGGTTGTTGGTTTTTTTAAATTTTGTTTTCATTGCATTCTAGGAAGTTTCTTTAGTTTCAGTGTGGGCTGGGAGGCTCGGCACCGTGGTGAGGACCTCACATCTGCATGCATGCAGGCACTTGTTGTGTGTTGCTGTGTAGCGTCGCACCCAGGCTAGTGAGGAGGGGCACTTTCCTAGTCGTCTGCCTCCCACTGAGGTCCCAGCCCACTGATTTTAGTCTTTCTGTTATAATTATTAAGACTCATGTGTTGTGGTTGGTAATTTTAGTTGATGTATGGGAATAAAATGACCTTTCTTATATTTAATGTCTGCGTTTTCTTCTTTCCCACCAGCTCTTGTCTAGGTTTAGTTTTGATTATTGGTATTATTTCCATAAACTCTCCTTTAAAACCAATGTCTCTGCTTCCTCAGCCCCGAACTGTGTCCTTGTTCCACCACTCTTTGTCACACGAGTAGAGCTTTGACTCTGGGAGTCTGGTGCACATCCTCCGCAGCTCTGTTTAGAAGATAAATATGAATATGGGACAATATTTGAGTCATTTGAATTTACATTAAGTCCTAATTTATTTTCAGTGTTCACGAAAACGCTTCAGTTCTACCCTGTAAAACTCTGGAAACTGGAGGCTAAGATTTGACAGCAACAGTTGATATGAACTATTGATTTCTCAACATTTTGGAGTAGATTTGTGGCGACAAAGGCACATACTTTAAGCTTAGTTGTTTTGGTTAAATGGTCTAACTTAGTCTCACATCCGAAGGGCAAGTAGCTGCGCAGGTCCACAGCTGAAGGCTGTTTGCAAGATTACTGCACTGTCGTGGCTCCAAAAATGTTACTTGTCTACATTTTCCATGACCGTTTTGGATACCAAGTGATATTCTACAACTATTAGATGTGCAAAAACACTTATAAGAAAGTAGAAATTAATAAAAAAACACACATGGTTATGCTTAAATACTAATAAATACACGTTTTCTTTAGAGACTTTTGACTTTTCTGGTAATTTATGAGGTAATCTGACAAATAATTCTGTATTTTATTCAACCAAGTGACTTGGAGGCTTTTTTTTGTGTGACATGAAAGAAGGAAACTTGCACGTAATGCTGTGTCTTAAACAGTTGATTTCAGACATGCGCTCTTTTCCACTGATCTGACAGCAACTTAATGCATCACTTTCATGTCTGAATGAGCACTCCATATTCATTTCCTATGTCAATCTTAATAGTTTGGACCTAGAAAATATGTCACTTTAAAATGATAAATGGTCCACGTTGTAGAGCCCATTTTTACCCTTATTTAGGTTCTTCACATGTGTTTTTCATTAACTGATTCTTACTGCACTGCTTATCATACACTATATATCCAAAAGTATCCACTCACTCATCCAAATAATTAAACTCGGGTGTTACAGTCCCTTCCACGGCCACAGGTGTTTAAATCCAAGCCATACAAGTCACCAAGAGCGATGCAAAGCGTCGGATGCAGCGGTGTAAAGCACGCCGCCGCTGGACTCTAGAGCAGTGGAGACGCGTCCTCTGGAGTGATGAATCAGGCTTTTCCATCTGGCGATCTGATGGAGGAGTCTGGGTTTGGCGGTTGCCAGGACAACGGTGCTTATCTGACTGCATTGTGCCAAAGTGTAAAGTTTGGTCGAGGGGGGATTATGGTGTGGGGTTGTTTTTCAGGAGCTGGGCTCGGCCCCTTAAGCCTCGTTTCTACTATGCAGTCTGGTACGGGGTCGGTTCAGAACGGTACGGTACGGGTCGCTTTGGAGTCAGCTTTGCGTTCCCACTGTACAAAGGGGACCCTCAGAGTGCGTGCCGAAGCGTAAATAGCAAATAACAGCAAATAACAAATAACATCTATAAATTGGAACCACCTCCAAGCTTCTTCAGCTTAATGCGACTCCGGCTCGCGGTCCGGTTGAAACCACTCTCTGCCATTTTTGCGGCAATCAGCTGGAAAACCTTTTCGTTTCGCTCAGCGCGAAGTTCCAATGAAAGGAACTCTGAATGCTTCAGCATACCAAGAGATTTTGGAGCATTTCATGCTCCCAGCAAGGTTGTGATTGGTCGGCTAACAACATCATTTCCAGAATCACTTTTCCGGTTTAGCTCCTTCCTCTCAGAACTAGACCCCGAAGCCGTTTGTATTTAGGATAATGGCTGGCTGATGAAATTATTGGCTGGCTAGCTGGCTCAGCCAAAACCTTAATGGCTGCTGCAGCCACCTAAATGTTCATGGCTGTAAATGGCTCATACAGTTACTTCATGCCTATGGTCTACATTCTACTGATTAACAAGGTCCCAACATGCAGTGTACTGGTTACACATATACATAGGCTATTTCCACAACACAGGTTAGCAAAAAAAAAACGGATAGTACTACAACAAATAATGTATTTATTTTAGCATTTGTTTATTAAAAGTTTAAAAAAAATTCATATTAAAAACACCTTTTCAAGCACAATGTACTGACTGGGAACAAATACATGTACATGTCTTATTTACAGTATTATCTCAGTCACTTAATAAAGTTCAAGAACAACGGAGAACCATGAAAAAAAAAAAGAATTCAAGCCCAAGGGGTGGGAACCAGTGACGCGAGGGTCGACGAAAAAACATCCTGCAACCGACCGCTTTTTCCACTAACCCGCCCGTTAACTCAGACCGCAAGAAATATTTATGAAAAAATGTTGACCCGACCCGCTTTTAAAAAAAGTAACCAATGGTCTTAATGAACATCCTAGCGTCATTGGCAACACACAACGGACCTCATATAGCCTACCTGCATTAATTTTTAAGGTGTTAAAATTGGTCTGTTTACTCTTTGGCTGCGATGGCCACACTTGTGACGGGCCATGTTGGTCGTTCCAGTTTTGTGGCTATCAAATGCATACATTGCTTCACAGGAGGTGCACATGACAAAGCCTGCACTTTGCTCATCATCTTTGATGATCTCGGCTTTTTCTGCTTGTGTGTTTGCGGAGCTTCCACTCTCCCAACTTGACCTTCTCTCTTTCCGTCTCCATACCTACTGTACTTCTGACCACGTACGTCATCTCTGCGGAAGTTATTCAGCCAATAAAGTGTAGGCCCTATTTATTTAATAGAACATTGTGTCTACTGTTTGAATTACAAACGTTTACCACGTTATGTTTTAATGTTTATCTCAAACGACAAAACGACCCGACCGATTGCAACCCGAATATCATTAAAAATATTTTTTTATGACCCGCAACTGCGGGTGACCGCGGATGCCTGCAGGCGCCCGCTGGCTTCGGGTCAGCCCGCGCATCACTGGTGGGAACTCTCGCTTTCTCTCACACACACACACACACTCTCTCTCTCTCTCTCTTTCTCTCTCTCTCCCTCCCAATAACTAACAAATTGTATTACCTTCATTCATGATAATGCCAAGTCATTGTAAGTAATTCTTGGTGGCTCAGCCAAATTTTAATAGATGGCGGCTCAATTTGACTTAAAAAATTGTTGGCTGGCGGCGGCTGGAATTCTAAATGGCGCTTTTGACGGCGCCTAGCGGCGGCTTCGGGGTCTACTCAGAACAACAACACCGCCATTTTTGCGGTCAACATTTCAAAAAGATTTCTCTCTCGGTCGCCATCGTTCACTGTGAGGAGTGGAATGAAGCCAGAAGGGGGCGGCTGTAGCTCAGGAGGAAGAGCAGTCGCCCACCAATTGGAAGGTCGGTGGTTCGACCCTCGGCTTCCCCGGGCTACATGTCGAAGTGTCCTTGGGCAAGACACTGAACCCCATGTTGCCTACCTTGTAAGTCACTTTGGATAAAAGCGTCTGCAAAATGACCATAATGGAAGGTGAACAATCAAACAACTTTCATGATAGACGTCGTGAGATTGGGTCGTCTAACGCAGTGTTTCCCAACCTTTTTTGGCCTGAGTGCCCCCTGAGCCTTCTTGTCACACCACGAGTACCCCCTCACACATACAACGCGTTCGATGATTCTCCAAAAGTAGAGCAACACAGTGGTTATTACAAAAATCATTTTATTTAATATCCTTAACTTGAACATAAAATTCTCAGGCTTTCTCTTTTTTTTTTTTAATCTCAGTTGAATTCAACATAAGAATAAAAAACATTTTCTTGAAATATAAATAATTAACCAAAATAGTATAAATACTAAATCAAAATAATCTTCCTTTGTTTAAAAAAAAAAACAAAAAAACAAAAAACCCTGTGCGTCGCGTACCCCTAGTGATACGCGTACCCCCGGTTGGGAAACACTGGTCTAACCTAGCGACGCCTACTGATCAGGAGGTGAATTGCCTTGCGTATCCGACAGCCCGATGGATAGCGACGGGGAAGCATACTGAGGCCTTTAGCGTGGAGACTGCGAGCCAGGCCTTCTTTCCAACATCAGTGCCTGACCTCACAAATGAGCATCCGGAAGAATGGTCAAAAACTCCCATAAACACTCCTGAACCTTGTGGAAAGCTTGTCCAGAAGAGTCGAAGCTGTTATAGCTGCAAAGGGTGTTCCGACGCCATATTAAACCCTCTGGATTAAGGATGGGATGTCACTAAAGTTCATATGCGTGTAAAGGCAGATGAGCGAGTACTTTAGGTTGTTTCGTGTAGATTCTGCATACAGTATGCAACGCTTTTTTCTCCAATCAAACACAGATGAGCACGTTGGGGTAAATATGGGGTTTAGTGTCTTGGCGGAGGACACTTCAACACGTGGAGGCACTGGGGATCAAACTGAGATCTGGATCTTCTGCTTGGAGGACTTCTGCTCAACAGCTGAACCGTGGACGCCCCTCACACATATCTGAATCTCAGCAGACACGTTAATGGATAATTGACATATGGTCTAAAATGAATGACGGAGCAGTCCACGGTCTGCCCTGGCTCTTAAAAAAGGAGAAAAACAAGATGTTTTTGGTTGATCGTTACTGTTGTGGGTTTAAATCCTTATGAGTAAGAAGCCAGTCAGAGTTCTTTCTAATTAAATGAGTCTAAATGTGTAGAAAATCTGTTTTTTTTGTTATAAATTATTATAACAGTATGACACAATGTCGTGTTTTCATACCTGCATGGTGGGAGGTTTTTTTCTGTACACCGTGGCCTTTTTGTCTTTGGTTATTCTTGTTTTTTTATGCTTTACTAGTTTTACTAGTTGTTTTTAACCGATAAATCTGACATCAACATTTTACAACTAGATATTTTCGTTTTAACTGTTTTTTTTTATTACTTTAAAACAAAACAAAAAACCTGAAATATAAATCAAATGTCCAAAGTTGCACAACTTATGGTTTCAGTGCTTTGACTTTGACTCATAACCTTTTGTTGCACGTTATCCTCTCATGTTTGTTCTGTTTCTGCTTTCTTCACAATAACTTTTGTGTTTAATGTCCCTGTTTCGACTGACTTTCTCCTAAACTACACTGACTCACCGACTGACTCACCGCAGTGTTTATCATCAGATCAAAGATGCAGAGTTTTGTACAAAGGTCAATCTTTTGTTTCTGTACAAAAACTGATGTTTAACTGTTTAAGTCAAACCAGTGGAAGGTGGAGGAGCCCTGGTAAGCCCATTGGCATTTGTCTGGAGGTTATTTTAAATGCATGCATATTAAACGGAAGCCCAGATGATCTTGAGTATGAATTACAAGCTTGAGAAATGAAACATCACCTTTCATGTCTCTGAAACTGGAGGCTTTTATTTTTCTGGGTGGCCTGAGAAACCATAAATAAAAGGTACATACGTACGAGGTGGTCAGGGGTGGACGTGTGTGCCAAGTTTCATGACCTTGCGATGATGATGAGGCTTTCAAATCACTCCATCACACGATTGACACCGCCTGGCCGCGCCCACACCGTCCAGAGTTTGTAAAAGTTTCTCAAGTTTCCCCCCCCCCATGACTTAAGAGTAACCTGGCCAAGTTTGAAGTCTGCAGCATTAAATCTGTAGGACGAGTTCGATCATATGCAAGGCGTGGAATCGGGCAAAAATGGCACCAAAACGCACCTTCCATCCAAATTGGCCGCCTTCCTGTGGACGTGGGACCATGGCGACAAGAGACTTTTTTTGTGCGTCTTGGCATGACAAATGAGTGTATCGATTTTCGTCGTCCCATGCGAAACTAACCCCATTGCGGGGACCATTTTGAAATATCGTAGGGGGCGCTAGAGTCAATGAGCAACACCCCAAAAAAAAAATCCAGATTTGCCATGTCGTTGACTGGCAGGTCATCTCTGCCGAATTTCATGAGTTTTCGAGTACCTTTTGCAAAGAATAAGCATTCCCTAATTAACCATTTTGAAAACTGTGGGCTCCCGCACGCCGTTTTGCTTGCGTATGACGTCACTTACAGAGCAAAGCATAGAATTAGACTGAATAGATCGGCTGATATGGATCGCCCCATTGTCACCGATATCCGATCTAGAATTTTCTTCAATATTGGTACCGATACAAATATCGGATCGGTGCATCCCTAGGCGTCGCCAAGGTTTTCCTTGAGCTCTTCAGACTTTGCAAGATGGCTGTTGTTGCTCCAGTCAGCTTCTCAGCTTTGAAACTGATAAAAACCCACCTCAGGACAAGCATGACCGATGATAGGAAGTTCATGTTACAATGGGGTCAATTTTTGGTGCCAAATTGATGCCAAGGAAGTGGTGGCCACCCCAAAAATAAAACTCTAGCTCCGCCACTGCCAGCAACAACTTGGAAACTGATATTTTGATATTTTTTAGACGGTTTGGTGTTTGCTTTAGCTGCTGATTTTAGAATTTAACTCTAAAATAACTCACCTGTGTTTTCATGTCACATATCTTAGGGTGTTCGTGAATAAAACTGTTTCTTTTGGTTGTGTCAGCTAAGATGGCTCTATTCAGATACAAGGTTTTAATTTGCTTCCCTCTCTCCACATTTAGAATTCCTCCAGTGACCACGTGGCTACCACATCAAGCCTGGTTGTGATTTTCATTAAGATGTTTTGTGGCCACAGCCTTTTTAGGGGGTTGAACAGAGTAATCTGTGGCCTGTGGTTAAATGTGAACAAGAGAGACTTTTAAAAAACTTTTAAAGAAAACTCTTAATGATGACTGAAGATTGCTGCTTCTGTTTCCTCTGCTGATGGGAAGTCCAGGCCTAATGCAGGGTTGCACTCCTCTGGAAAGGCACAATTTAGATGTTTATCTGTACAAATATAAGCAACTTCAAAAATGAAAGCCTTAAATGCTTTGAATACGTGCAAGAAATAATGCTCTTATGTGTTTTAGACGGCGATCTGCACTTTATGGACACTGTAGACAGTAAGTGAATTGCACCCTTAAATTCAAAATCTACCAATCAAACAAGCCGAAACATGATGCCCTGCAAAATTGGACCCCCATTTTTGGCTAATCTATCAAAGTCAACTAATTTTAATACTTCCAAATACATTCAGCAATGTTTTAATCTCACGGCGTCATGTGTTGTGAATTTTACGAGTCACTATATTGACAATAAAGATGTGTTTTAGTATTGACATTCATTATAAATGAATGATTTTTTTAAACTTGCAGTGTACAGATATGCTTATTGTTTTAATGATGATTAGAAATGGACTGAGATATGGTTTACAGGCCGATGCTACAGTTTGAGAGTAAAAACGCGGCCTGAGAGGAAGAGAAAATATAAAATGGCGTCCAAATAGACGCCACCTCTATTTACATGCGTTTCTGCAGCCGCCATCTTGCTTTGCTTGTTGGTTTAAACCTTTCTTTCTAAATGTCAGACTTTTGCGCTTGGTTCAGACGTTCCAAACGTCTTAATTTGATTATATTTCACTAATGAGCGTGATGATGATATCAGTATTTGTGCAGCAATCATCTCAATCTATAACAGTGTCAGCAGTGTGGTTTCAGAGTAAATCAAAGGAGATTTATTGTAGAAAAATCCTATTTTTTCTGTTTTTGAGAGGACGTATTTGAGTGTCTAAAGAGGCCATGGATTTGATAACAGGTCACGTACTTAAACACATTATAAGATAGAACTAAAACCACTCGCACTGGCCAGTAATGGCAGAGTGCCAGTGTCCTCAGCCAACGTGTGAACACACAAAACTAACCGTTCACCAGCATCCTGTTGAAGCCTTGTTGGTTAAACTCAATCAGGACAGGAGCTCCTTTATTTTTCAGGGTGTGACTCCCATTCAAACTGATTGATTCTGGTTCTTGTTCGCCATTGTTTCTTTCTCCCTGACTTCACTCAGCAGTCGCCATGTTTGGGGGAAGCCGTTGGTTCCAACCCCCGGAAGAAGTGACCCAAAGAGATGGAGTGAGATGCTGCACCTCAAAAACAGCCTAATCTAAGGAGGGCTGGGTATACCGCTGCTGTGCTTAAGCCAAGTGATATTCTAACCAAAGCATGTCTCACCCCGGGAAATAGTGCATAGGACATAATAGCCGCAATCCCACTGTAGGAACCTTCTGTAGTTCCTTTAACCTTTTCAGGAACGGGGCCGTTTTTTCCCTCATTCGGACATACAGGAACATTAGCAATATCATTTATAAACATCTTCTTACCCCCTGCTGCGTCCTGTGAGCCGAGTTCCAGCCTCGTTTTGGCGTTGATGAAGGTAGTCCGGCTAGTTGGCTGGGGCCACAAAAATAAAGCGTTTTGCTTCTCAAAACAATAGCCGGATTCCCACTGTAGGAACCTTCTGCAGTTCCTATAACCTTTTCAGGAACGGGGACGTTTTCTCCCTCATTCGGACATACAGGAACTCAGGACCACGGCCCTCAGTTCCTGGAACCATTTCAGCTCCTCAGCTGGGTCTGTTCTGGGTTCCATAGGAACACATCTAACGGAGGTGTTTGGTAGCTCCGCCCCTTGTCATGTTGTCACGGCTGAAATGTTTCCTCATACGACACGGACACAACCTGCGCATGTTTAATAAGTTAAACTGACACGTGGTCTCCTTTGTCTGCGGCGCTCTGCTCTCCTTCCTTCATGAAACCAAGAAGTATGGCCTGCGCTCCATCCTTCGTCTCCTGACTCTCTCTGTGAGCTCTTCCAGCCTCCATGTTAGACGCCCGATGTGATCGTCCATGATTAATATCACCATCATGCAGACCATGAACACGGTGGCCTCCCCGCTCTCCATATTAGCTTCTTTGTGGTGTTTTTTTCTTCTCTCCTTACTTTTCACCAGAGATGGGACCAAGTCACACATATACAAGTCTCAAGTAAGTCCCAAGTAATTTTTTCTTGGGCAAGTCAAGTCACCTTATTATTGCAATTTTACCTGCAGAATCTGATCTTAATAAAGTGAAAAGACAAGATATAAGTAACTGTCAGTAAACATCATTGGCCAATGTGTCCAACCTGTCCACCCCGTATCATATCAAGCTAACGTTAGCTAACTACCGACTAGGCTAACAGGATAATATTAGCTAATTTGACAAGCACTTACTGGTCAGAATGGATCTTCAAATGACAAACAAAGTTCGAAGTTATGCTAGATGCTTAACACTCAAGTCATTCAAGTCATCGTGTCTCAAGTCAAGTGCCGAGTCTTTAACTTCCAAGTCCGAGTCGAGACTCAAGTCTTTTATTTTTTGTCAAGTCAAGTCACAAGTCATCAAAACAGCAACTCGAGTTGACTTGAGTCCAAGTCACAGTGACTCGAGTCCCCATATCTGCTTTTCGCGGGTTTTGTTTTGTTGTTGAATGTGGCGCTAAAGTAACACGTCGCTGTCACAGACGGTTGCGTCGCATCAGTCCCTATCAAGGTCCCGACTCATGTGAGAATGCAAACTGAAACAGTTCCCCTGGGGAAGGGCAGCTATTAGAGCGGCTCTGTCCGAATGCGGCTAGTGTCTCCTTTAAAGCAATGGCGTAGCCACGGGTGTGCCAGGGTGTACACCCAAAAAATGATGGCTCTGTGAGAGTGGATGAGTACAAGCGTGAGTGTGTTATATTTCACTATGCTCATCTCATTGGGCACGTGATGTCTGTGCGTGTTATGTTTTTTACAGTGTTTTTTTTTTTTAGAACACAAAGTGTGCTTTTTGTATTACTTTATTATTGATTTATTTGAGAGCACGTCACATGTGTGAATGTTTAGACCTGCTGTGAACTACTGATGACTATTACTGATGAGAACGCACACAACGTGTGGATATGATTTGTGTTAATGATGTTGTATTCGAGAGATACATTCTTTTGAATGTTTGTGGAGGTGTAACAATACGGTGGCCGACGATGGTCGATCACTCATATTCGATCCCCTATCGGATAGGGTCCATCCCACACAGGTCGAGAGCACCTAATGGCCTGGCAAACTTCCGTTGTGTTTTTCTCTCTTGCATGTGTTTTGGCATTTGCGTCACCTTGTTGTTTTTGTGATTGCCGCATTTTTTTCTTGCAGCGTTTTACTACTAATACAAAGGTAGAGAGAAATAGCGCCAAGCGATTGTGAGGTCTGACTTTTTCTGAAGGGACGATTTTGTGATGCAAATGTATTACTCTTTTGAACGCATATTGTTTTGAGAAGCAAGACGCTTTATTTTCGGGACCCTAGCAAACTAGCCGGACTACCTTCGTCAACGCCAAAACGAGGCTGGAACTCGGCTCACAGGATGCAGCAGGGGGTAAGTCAATGTTCATAAATGATATTGCTAATATGGGATGTCATACAGCTTCATGTCAAAAGAGGCGAACTATCCCTTTAAAGTAATGTTTATAAAGGAATTAGCTGGCAGGGTGAACACTTTTTACACTGTTTGCAGGTCATATTCTCATCAGGAGCACTAAAGGGGTCCATTATTTCTGTCTGGATTATCCTCAGGCCACTACTCCAGTCCTAAACTGTTCCTCTTGTGCCTTAGATTGTCACCCAGTTGCCAGCCTTCTGGTTCGGTTAAACCACTTGTCACACTGGCCTACAGGCTTCAGTCTGCCTGTTTTCTTCCACCTTCTTTCACCATGAGCCACAATGGACTGTTTTTCTTTTCTTTTTGGTGAGAAAATTGGTTGTTTTTCTCTTTCTGGTGTCAAGTGGTTTTGGAAGGTGGTTCACTGCATATATCCTTTATATAAAGTGAAATACCGTTTGTTGCTCTGTGGTTGACCGTTTATCAGTCTTTCACCATTTCGTTCTTTCTTTTTTCTTTGTTTACTCTTTTCCACGACTGACAGAGGGCATTTCTGGTAAACGAGACCATCTTTCACTTTATTTCGACCTCATTTTCTCCCCCCACATCGAGGTACATCCCAGCCCCCGTCCCCTTCTCTCCCTTCACTTTTGCTGTGACCTTTGCTGTCTCATCTTTAGGCCGATGGTCAAACCAATGCTCTAATCAGACTTGGGCTACAGACTGAAAGTCTCCTAACGCTTACTAAAGGAAAACGGGGTCAAAGTGTCAAAGAAACATGCAGCCGAATCATTTTTTTTAAATTAAAAAAAGGCTTTTGTGCCTTTGATGGACAGGATAGTTCAGAGAGACAGGAAGCAGGGGGCCAAGAGAGGGGGAACAACATGCAGCACAGGCCTGTCCGATGCGGGACTCGAACCTGGGCCAGCTGCAGCGAGGACTATAGCCTCTGTACATGGGGCGCCTGCTCAACCCACTACGCCACAAATCACCCCTGTTTTATTATTTATTTTATTTTGTAAAAGTCTGTTGCTCACAGGCTTTTATTTTGTAAAAGTCTGTTGCTGTCTGCTGCAGAAACGGAAAAGAAAGTAATCGGCGAATCCACCAAACATGGAGAAGGGTACGGAACTTTTACTCGGCCATTTTCATTTTAAAGTTTTTCCAGACGGCGGAGTCGACAGAACCAAAGTCATCTGTAAACACTGCCAAGTTGAATTGTCTTCTCAGCGTAGTAGTTCCAGTCTAAAATATCACTTAAAGGCAAAACACACAACTGATACCGCAAGTCATTCAAGGAAACAGACAGTGGAGCGAGGCTTCTACATAAAAACTACATAAAGATGCTGATGTTAAAAGTGTGTTTGCACAACTAATGTTATGGCACTTTCATTCATATGGCAGCACATTTCAAATAAAACTAAATGCTAAAAGCTATACACTACTTTTGGATTCATTTTGGGATTTTGCGTACAAGTACGATTAATCAGGGAAATCATGCGATTAATTAGATTAAAAATTTTAATCGTTGCCCAGCCCTAATATTTACATTTACTACTTCTAACCTTATAAAGCCATCTTTTTAACTTCCTTATCTCGCAGTTAATCTGCACTATAATTCAGAAAATCTGCTTAATTTGAGGGAGACGCTTTGTGCACTTCTTCTTCTCACAAGTTGGCACGATTGCTTCATGCCACCCTTCAGAAATGCTGCGATAAACTTTAACTTGATCTATTCTCTGAGATTCGGGCGGTGCGTTCGAGTCCACGGCGGATAAAGCAAAGCAGAGAGCCCGTTGCTACAAATTCATTCTTTGAAATAAGTGATTCCTGCTTCGTCGTTAAAATGATTGATTCAAAACAAATGCATCTTTAACATGTTCGGCTGCCATGTGTCTACCCTTGGTAGACACTGCTGCGCATCAATTTATCATTTAAAAAAAACAAAACGAAACGTCATCCCATAACCAAAAAAATATGTTTTATGTAGGAGTAAACTCAAAAACTGCATAAACAACTCACCGAAGTATGCAGAGCTCGAGGCATTAGAGTCCAAAAAAAAAACAATTAGGTGAAAGATCATATAGTATTTTCATCTGTGCTACAAAGATGTTTCATTGCACGCATTTCCTATGTGTAAAAGCAAAGGAATGCTGTGGATTTTTTTGACAAAAGAAAGGCCACCTACTCATGACAGAGTCGAAATGCTTTGATGATTGCAGAGCAGCGGAAGAGCTCGAAAACTCATGTCAGAAACTCATCTGACAGCAGCTAATAAAAGGACAACACGATGCATTCATCAGCGGCTGATTCACACCGCTGCGTGTTTCAGGGACCATTTCAAGAAATATCTCGGCCTTCTCGTGAGTCACGACCCGACGAATCCTCCTCTGGAACGCCGCAGGATCACCACAACTGAGTGCGTGGAGCCAGAGTAACTGAGACATGTTATTAAAATGCCAAGCTGCTGCTTCTTTATTGACTGTCAAAGCTTTATTTGGCCAACAGACAAAGACATAACCAGCTGCTGACAGACTGCCACTAAACACATTGTTAGCATATGTTTAGCTCCATAGATACACAGTCGGAAGCCGATGTGGGAATTGGAACGTTAAGCTGTGGTGGTATTTCACCCAAAAGAAAACCACCAACACTGCTCCACAGGTACGTAATTGTGCATAGTTTCACTTTTATTTTTTTTGGTGGAGGGATGCGTGCTTTGAAAACTAAGCCAGGGCTTTGCTGAATGATTCAACCCCTGCTGTATTTACATATTCATAATATAAAATGAATTATGTGCCACTGATTTAAACCAGGGTAAACAAACAATACTCTTTTTAATGGGAACAGCGGAGTTCCCAGAAGGAAAACATGCCTTTATGCACTTAAAAAGTGTATAAAACTCATAAGATTTAGGCAAGGCAAGGCATCTTTATTTATATAGCGCATTTCATACCACAGGCAACTCAATGTGCTTTACATAAAGACAAGGCATTTAAAAGAATTGCATAAAGCAGCATAAAAACAAGCAATTTAAAGAGAAAAAAAAATTGAATAAAAATTAAAAACACAGTTAAAAGCAACCAAAGTAGAGGGGAAAAAATATAAACTCAACCATAAGCACACGGAAAGAGAAATGTTTTTAACCTGGATTTAAAAGTTCTTACAGTTGGGGCTGATTTCAGTTCTGCTGGTAGTTTGTTCCAGTTGTGAGCAGCATAACAGCTAAAAGCTGCTTCACCGGGTCCAGTTTGAACTCTGGGCTCCACTATCTGAGCTGAGTCAGCAGATCTCAGAGCTCTACTGGGTTTATACTCTACCAGCATGTCATTCATGTATTCTGGACCTAAACCATTCTGTGATTTGTAGACGAGTAGCAGAACTTTAAAATCTATTCTGTATCTGACCGGGAGCCGATGTAAAGACTTAAGAACTGGGGTGATGTGATGTGATCTCTTTGTTCTGGTTCTTCGGGCTGCAGCGTTCTGAATGAGCTGCAGCTGTTTGAGACTCTTTTGGGGGAGTCCAGTCAGAAGACCGTTACAGTAGTCAAGTCTGTTGGAGATGAAAGCATGAATCAGCTTCTCCTGATCTGTTTGATAATCTTTATGGGACAGCCATAAGTTTAACATTGGCATGACTGACATGAAAAGAACAGACACTGCAGGCTGTCTCGCTTGCATTTTGCTGGAGATAGGAACACTGAGACACACAAGCCAGTTGTCGGTTGATAGACACATCCAAATGAAGTTGTTCTTCCTCTGTTGCAGCTCAATGGAACTACGGTATGACCTTCACCAGGATGTATTCCTCTGTGTTTCATTAAAGTCTTTGTGGGCTAACATTAAGAACTGTTGCTTGACTGAAAAAAGTGACTTTTTGGTGAAGTAAACTCTATTAGAGTAACTGTCATAATCAGGGACCGAGCAGTGAAACTGCAAGGACCCTATTGTTTTTGTAAGGTTTCTTCTTTCTTTTTTGCAAAAGGTGCTCGAAAACTCATGAAATTTTGTGAGCACCACCTGCCAGTCGACGACATGAAAGAATCTAAACTTTATATTTTTGGGAGTCGCTCCTTGACTCTGTAGCGCCCCCTACGATGCTTAAAAATGGTCCCCGCATTGGGGTTAGTTTTGCGTGGGACGACGAAATTCGATACACTCATTCATCATGCCCAGGCGCACAAAAAAGTCACATGCCGCCATGGTCCCACGTCCACAGGAAGGCGGCCATTTTGGATGGAAAGTGCGTTTTAATGCCATTTTTGACCGATTCCACGCCTTGCATATGATCGAATTCGTCCTACAGATTTAATGCTACAAACTTCAAACTTGGCCAGGTTACTCTTAAGACATGGGGGGAAGAAATCATGGAGAACCTTTTTCAAAACTTAAAGGGCGTGGCCATGGCGATGCCTCAAAGTTCGATGACTCGCCATCACTTGCCACAAAAAATTAAGTCACTTATAACTCCCACATACATTATCCAATCTGTCCCAAACTTCATACGGTGAATGCTGGACCCAGCCTGAACGCGTACATATAATCATAG